>NC_035442.2:82565984-82575984 GCF_002127325.2 Helianthus annuus
GAGAGTTAGATAGCCGATAGTAGTAGAAGCTCTAAGGCCGCTATTCCTGACAAGGAATAGAGTAAGGCCTTTACCGATCCTGAGTTAATGAGTTAAGGAGTTTTTTTATAAACGACTTATCTGAAAGAAGGCTTTGCAATCAACGAATTCTTTGATTTGAAAAGCTCCTTTCCTAATCGACCTTCCGCCTTCCGTTATTTGATCTTTTTATGGATCTTCTTATCTTATTAAGTTGTTAAATGAAGTATCATCAATTGAGAAATGACAATAAGTGATGTTCGATATCGCTTCTGTGCGCAGAGTATGGAAAGGAACCTCTCGGAGAAGTTCCGGGCCTCGGCAGCCCTCCTTTCTTATCTATTTTCATATATAATATAAAAGAATAGAAAGCGTACTGACTCTGACTGCTATCTACGATACGATCAGGGGGGAATAGCGCAAGGGCTTAAGTCATCGATTCAAATCCTATCTTTTTTCGGTATGCCGCTCCGCGAGCAAGGAGCGAGAAAACAATGTGGGCTGTGGTGATGTCAGAATTTGCACCTATTTGTATCTATTTAGTGATCAGTCCGCTAGTTTCTTTGATCCCACTAGCTGTTCCTTTTCCATTTTTTTTTGAAAAAAAAAATTGTCGGCCTACGAATGTGGTTTCAATCATTTCGGTGATGCCAGAAGTTGTTTTGATATACGATTTTATCTTGTTTCTCTTTTATTTATTATCCCTGATCCGAAAGTCACCTTTTCCTTTCCTTGGGCAATACCTCTCAACAAGATTGATCCCTTTGGATCTTGGTCCATGATGGCCTTTTTATTGATTTTGACGATTGGATCTCTCTATGAATGGAAAAGGGGTGCTTCGGATCGGGAGTAACCACTAGCGATAGGGCAAAAATCGGGGGGAAGGACAAAAGTCAAGAGCGCGATGCCTACATTAAATCAATTGATTCGTCATGGTAGAGAAGAAAAACGGCGCACGGACCGTACTCGAGCTTCGGATCAATGTCCCCAGAAGCAAGGAGTACGCCCGCGTGTACCAACGAGAACACCGAAAAAACCTAATTCAGCTCCACGTAAGATAGCCAAAGTACGGTTGAGCAATCGACATGATATATTTGCTCACATTCCGGGCGAAGGTCATAATTCGCAGGAACATTCTATAGTCTTAATAAGAGGAGGTAGAGTGAAAGATTCGCCAGGTGTGAAATCCCATTGTATTCGAGGAGTCAAGGATTTGTTGGGAATTCCGGATCGAAGAAAAGGGAGATCAAAATATGGTGCAGAAAAACCAAAATCGAGATGAATGGAAGATGCCTCTGTCACTCTTTTTTCTCCAATTTTCAGTACGAAGTTACTGGCTCTAAGAAGGCAATTGCGCCTTAGCCCATGGACTGATACGGAGACTACTCTACAGGGGAAATATCTTACTCGACTAGAGCGGATCCCGAGACTTCACCCGTTCCTTTAAACTGTTGGGCACTACATTCTATAACGAGAATCACAAGGCCGGTCAACAAGGAACAACCTGGCAGAGTGTCCTGAGATAACAAGGCAAAAGTGAGAACGCCCAGTGACGAGAGTGGCGACATACGAGGATCTAACCTCGACCAACGAGAGCGTAGCTGCTCGACCTCAGACATAGGGATTCTCGGACCGGAACAATGGGATTCGCTCGACCGAAGGGAACGATGCGTAGCGCCATAGGGAGAACCTAGCGTAGCAGAGCCAGTCGCGACCAAGTAGATAGCTCTACGCCTCTGCCGAACGAACGAAGAGCTACCTAAGTACGGTTAAATAAAGTGAAAATGATAGGTAAACAAAATATAGAACAAATGCGACAGAAAGCGTCAGAGCTTCGAAAGCCTGAAATTGAGTGTCCTTGAATTGAGCCTGTCGTATCCTTCCCAATCCAAGACGGCAAGGCGGTAACAGAACTACGGCAACTCCGGAACGCATCATGCGGTTTGTTTCAAGGCATGGGTTATCGTCTAGGAGAACTCATGCGACTATTGGCGTTGGGGAAGCCATGCGTTAGGTAAACCAACCGCACGTTGCAAGCGAAGGAGTGAAAGCTACTCGACTGTAATGTAAGGGGAGGACCTACAACGAGTTGCGGTTGCTTCGCAAGCAATACTCGACGGTATAGCGCATGCGTCTCATCGTCTTGGGAGCACTCGTAGTTGTTTGAGTCGTTGCGTTAGGGCAATACAACTACGAGAACCAGTCGTCCTAACGCTACTGTCAAACCTACTGTAGTTGTCGTTATTACCACTCGTCGGGTAGTTGTTCCGTAACACCGCTAGTCTACGACTACTAGTCGTTCCATTGTTGCACCACCCCAATGTGTGTTGCGTAGTAACTGCCTAGCTGTCTGTTACGTTGTCAAACCCTTCCGAACAACCACCTCTGACGCAGAGACTACGAGTGACGGACAACTAAACGACAACGAGTGGTTGCTTTACCGTCTTGTTCCGTCGCATCAAAGAATCCGTCGATTCCAATTCCACTATAGGAAGTGCTGTTATGATATATTTTCCTTCTCCTCTTCATTAATAGCCTGGGAACTGAGATTCTTAATTAGAGTATGGCAGGTCCGTCTTTGACCTTTGACCGGTTCGGGTTCGGGACTCGTTCTATGACCGTACTCCTATGTTTTGGGAGTCTGAGAAAGCTCTTCGTCCGCATTCCTTCTATCAGGCCAAGCCTAACAAGCCTTGGAAGTCGGCTAAGGCGCAATGCTCCCTATTTTCCGTGCTAGCTTTTGGGTCTGCTAGCGCTTCGATGCTTTCGATTCTTCTTTCCTAGGCTATTTCGTACGTGTAAGCTTTCGAAGTCGTATATCGAATGAGTGGATATCAGGAATGGTCCCACATCCTCCCTTTCTCCCTTCATGCTAAGACCACTTTGTGTACCGCGTCTTCTATCGCTATCTACAGTGATTCTCCCGTCTAACCGGAGTGAGGACTCAGCAGGAATAGCCGGACGCGAGAGAAAGACAAAAACAAGGGTTCTCGCGGCCCTATCGAATCCGTTCCCGAGTTAAGGTCACTTCACAAGTTGCCTTCTCTGGTCTTGCGGCGCACTCACTCCCTTTCCTTCCGCTCACTTCTGGACCCTTCGCTCCCGGTTAGTGCTCTTTGGCCCGGTCTATTCTGTCTGATATGATATCATATAGCCAGGAAAAAGGGATCTACTAGTCATCGCCTTTGAGCTGGGAAAAGCATTTACCTGGAGTCGGCTATTCCTGATTCAGCAAAGGAAAGAAGCCTTGATCCCAAGACTAGCTGTGTCTTTTTCGACTAGTGAGTTGTTGCCTAGCCTTGGTCACTGAACTCGGTCACTGAAAGACCTTTCGAGTCGAACTCAAGTGGAAATAATCAGACTGCTTCCATACCTTATCTCAGGTTATCCTTTAGTGCAGGTATGGGCACTATCCTCGCAGTAAGGGAGAGGGGGATACTTGTTTTCTAACTCTGATAGCAGTCAAGTACTAGCTCCAACCGCTTACTGGAAGAGCAGAGAGCGCTTTTCTCTTTAGTAGAGTTAGTCGACTTAAGGGGGGGCACTGTCAGGGAATATAATATCATCACCATTAAGAGAAAAAAGCTCAAGTGATTGTCTCTTTGCTAGAGCAGAGCCACTGGACACTGGGAGGGAAGGGAGGAAGTCTACTGCTCCCTTTCCTTAAAGACGAGTAAGTGCCGATACTACACTTTACTTAGCCGAGTCAGTCCCATTCATTAAAGAAGAGAAGCTTGTATTGGAGTGCGCTGGTTCAATGACTAGAGGAGCAGCAAGAGCATCCAGTGTTTCAATAGTAGGGACAGAACAACACTACAGGCAGAAAACAGCATAAGAAAGAGAATCAGTATACTAGAAAGCAGGAAAGAAGCTTGCTATAAAATCACTTTTCCGCGGAAAGGCAGCAAAGAAGTCGACTTAAGAGAGTACGGGCAGATCAAGTGAGGAAGATAGAAACAGGGATCAGTCTACAGCTTTAGGGAGAGATCCTTTTGAGTAGGGCATCTAACTCAACAATCACGAATAAGAAGAGAGTAGAATCTAGTTACAGTCCAGCTATTACTTGGCATACAAAGCAGAGCGAAAGTGATTGATTGTCTCAATAGAACCGAAGTGTTGGAAGGGAAGCACCAGGAAGAAAAGCCAATCCATAACTAAGAACAGCAGTAAAGCTGGAAAGAACAAGAGAGCATCGAGTTCGAAAGAAGAAGACTGCAGTGCCTTAATAACCTAAGCAGATGTCTACAGCTTATCCCTTTCCTAAAAGAAGGTTTATTTAAGTGCAGGTATGGGGCACTTCGTCAGCAGTGGTTCGTTTAGAAAAGTCTTATTGCTTGAAAGCACACACAGCACACAGTAGGAGAGTTCGAGTGTGAAAGCAGTGTACTCATGCCCCTGAGTTAAGGTATACTTTTAGTGCGTTCTCTAATTAGAAGAGCAGGAGCAGCAAGCACGGCTTAGGCGGAAGCAGAAGTTGATGCTTGCCTTTTTTTTGGGTAAAGGGTTACCCCGGTAAATTTTATAAATCACCAAATAAAAGAACAGGGTGTGCCAAAACACTGACACACACTACAATTCAAGACAACCACGACAACAAAAACAAAGCCCACAAAAACGACAACCAAGAACAAAACAACCCGAAACAAAATACATGACCAGCTACAACTATCTATCTAACAAAGCCCATCGATGCTTAACCCGGGTCTTCATTCAGCGCCCTAGCTGGGATCTGCCACTTCGTCATAACTCGATTGTAATCCACATGCCTTTGGAGCCTGAAATCCATCAACCGAAGCCGGACCGTGTTTTTAATCTTCTCGGTAACCTGGATAACCGAACAATGGGTTCTGGTGAAGAGCCGGTTATTGCGCTCTTGCCAGATGAAATAAGCCGAAGCTGCTACCACCAACTTACAAACCACGCGGCCTAAAGTTTTTGAATTTGCGTGCTGGTCCATCCACACCGAGATAGAATCCCACGACCCATTCACATCATCCATATCAGCCATATTCTTTGATTAGTGAAGTGGACTACGGAAAGGCAGGACATTCAGGTTGATAGAGATTGGTTTAGTCAAGCGCCGAAGCCTGGGCCTAGAACTGGCTGGGGAATACTCCATGGATAATCGAAAGGGAGTGCTACGTTCCCCTGGTTCCGGATTAACAGTTAGGTCAGGTTCTAGGGAGGCATTGATTGCTTGCTTGTATTGGTTCCGTACCCTCTTCGCCAGATGGATCAGATGTAGGTGGCTTGGAAAAAGCAGTTCCGCTCTTCTCTCTCCGGTTCTTCACCGATGAAAGAAATGATAACTTCTCTTAGTGCCGGGAATCGCGATCAATAGTTGTATGTAATGTTGAGGAAAGAGATTCGGATGAAAGAGGCAACGTTTAGTTGAGCGGCAGATCAAGTCAAAGCTGGCAATCCTTTACAGTATAAGCTGTTAATAGGCTCTAATAGACAACCTACCCATCTATTCTGGATAAACCGGGGCACCTTCCCTATGTGTCAGTGCCATTTTTCTCTAAGGCTTAAAGCGAATCAGTCATAGCTTGTTGCCAGCGACCCACGGCTTCCGAAAAAGGTTTGAGGTTCCCGCATGAACACTGGAAAGAAAGGCATAGATATATCAGAAATCAGGTATGGAATGATAGATCAATCTGAAAGATGAGGCATGAATGCTAGAAGGCCAGAAACCTTCACTTTCAGTCGTTCCGGTAAGTCAAGTTCTGTTAGACCCTCTCTGCCCTCACTATTGAAGCTTAAACAATGAACCTCTCACGTTTCACTGTTTAGTGCTTAGTCCTTCTCAAAAGCCTAATTCGTTCGCCAGCTGTCGGCTGTTCTATCATTCGAATCTTCCTTCCTCCCGTCTTGCAGGATCCTGTACCTGCTCTTGGTAAGGGAGGCTTTAGTCTCGGAAGTTTCCTAGCATTGGAGTTGGATCGAATCTTCGTTCATTCTGAAGGCATAATCTTTCGTGACAAGCGGAGGTGAAAGGTCAATCTCCCTATAGGTCAACACCAAGGCAAGATCGATTCAAGTACAAGCAATTGCAGCTATGCCTTTTCAAAACGGACTCCAAGAAATTCAATAGCAGCTCTTCCTCTAACTGCACCGGAGTCGTTGGCAGCCACTTTATGGCTTACATGTCCTTCTTTTTCTTCCTTGTTCGCAGCTACCTATGAGTGAGATGAGGATTCGTTTCACTATGTTCAACTCATACGGTCAATTCAACTAGAGTTCTGGCATTCTATTGATTGATGCCCTCCCTTTCATAGCTTTCGGGAAGACTGAACTAAGAATTGGTTCTGAAGGTTGTGGTGCTTTTTAGGAGCAAAGAGGAATCTGATAAGAGCTTAGCTAAAGGTTCACTTCACTAGGATAGATGGGCCCTTCCAGTCCTTTTCAGATTGTAGGACTGTAGAACAAGATAAACAAGTCAGCACAAACAAGCACTACTACTATGATTCAGAGCTCTATTGTTCTAGTCCCTTTGGTATTTAAACAAGGCATTGTGACCCTCCAATGTTTTCATTGAGGAATAGGATCAACTACTAGTTGCTTTTCCTGTGCGGTGGTCTTTGATGAGTCACACATGACTTGGGATTGAGAACATTCAAACTGAGTGGACGAAGGCAGGCAGGGATGGTTTTTTTTTTTTGGGTAAAGGGTTACCCCGGTGATTTTATAAATATAAATAAAAACAAGTAGGAAGCTGAAAATACTCCCTAGTTCTCTTAGTGGCATACCACTAAAGAGTGAAACACAAAACCAAAAAACAACCAATTACATCAAAAGACATAACAAAATGGTCTTCACTCTTCATCCAAGAATTCTTCCTTATCCATCATCCATTCTTCCAAGAACCGCTTGACATTCACATTCCGCTTGTACTTGAAAGAAGTTAACTTTAATCTGACAGTGTCGATAATATCATCAGCAAGTTGCTCCGGGGGTCTCAGTTTGTTTTTGAATAGTTTCGAGTTTCTTTCCCGCCATATAGTATAAGCCGAAGCTGCCACCACTAATCTACTAGCCACCGCATAAACCGATCTCGAGTTTGCCGCAGCTACAAGCTTCGAAGTGATGTCATCCCATGTTTCTCGAACCGTATCCATTCGGATTTTTTTTCTCACCTTACTCCATACCATCTTCGAGTAAGGGCATTCAAAAAAGAGGTGCTCATGGTTCTCTACCCCTGAATAACAAAGTAAACAGCACATGAGATTCATCGAACCTGTAACCGTATGGTTCCAACGAAGAATCCGGTCTTGTGTCCACAGCTTCTTCTTGTGAATAAGCCAGCAAAGGAACGCATGCTTTGGAATATTGAAAGCGGACCAAACAACCTTTGCCCATGAAGTTTGCTGATCACGCCATCGAATAGAATCCCAAACCTCCCTAGATGAAAACGGAACCAGCTTGTTATCCGAATTCATCCATAGAACTCTATCCTTTGTATCCGCCAAGTTAAGAGGTTGGAGCTGAAAAAGGATCGGGTAAACATTTCTCCAAGCTTCCGGCCAAAGCCACTGGCCATCGCTAATCGCGTCAACTACTTTAGATTTGATATTAAACCCATATCGCGCCATCTGACGAGGAGTCACTATATATTGCAACGGGCACTCGGACGTCCATTTGTCAAACCAAAGCGATGTGCTATGACCATTACCAATCTTCGTCCATAAATGCTCACGAAAAATATCTTTACATTTCATAAGACGTTTCCAACCCCAAGGAGAATTGACTTGAACCGGTATGTCCCATATACTCCGGCCACGCAGTCTATACAACTCTATCCAGGTAGTCCACAACGACTTCCTACCCGAAAGAATGCTGTAAATATGATACGCCATCAGAGATTTATTGACATCCGATATCCGCCTTATGCCCAACCCACCTTCCATCTTTGGAAGACACACTTCCTTCCATGCCACTTTAGCTCTACCCTTTGAACCCGAACCATTACCCCATAAAAACTCTCTCATTTTGTTCTCCAACTGTTTTATAATACTGACTGGCAGAATAAAGACCGACGCCCAATAAACATGTATCGAAGAAAGCACAGCAACCACCAGTTGAAGCTTACCAGCAAACGAAAGAAAACGGTTTTTCCAGTCATTGATTCGTTTATCCACACGCTCCACCAAAACTTTGCAATCCTTTCGTAACAAACGAGATGCAATCAAAGGCACACCCAAGTATTTAATAGGAAGTTTCCCCTCCTCAAAAGGGAACCACTTCAGCTATTCTAGTCTTGGTCGAATCTGGCACATTGCAGAAAAATATGGTACTTTTCGCATTACTAGGCACAAAACCCGAGCACTCTTCAAACTGCTTCAAAGAACGCATAATAAGCTTTACCGAGCCGACATCCCCTCTAGCAAATAAAATGAGATCATCTGCAAAACACATGTTAATAATCATTTGTTTCTCACATTTGTTGTGGAACCGAAACGACGGGTCAAGTTGAGCATTTTTGTTTAATATCATCGTTAGGACTTCCATAACCATTGTAAACAGGTACGGAGACATAGGATCTCCTTGTCGTAAGCCTCGTTTGCCTTTGAAGTATCCATAAACATTACCGTTTACACTCACGGAGAAGGACGTTGTAGTAATGCACTCCATAATCCACGATATAAACCTTGGCCGAAAACCAAATCCATGCAAAATATCTCGTAAAAATCTCCAATCCACAGTGTCGTACGCTTTCTGAATATCAACTTTCATAGCACATCTCGGGGGACCCCTTTGCCGATGATAATTATGCATAAGCTCTTGGGTCAACATTATATTGTCGGAAATCCTCCTACCTGGAACAAACGCTGACTGATTATCACTTATAAGATCCTTTAAGCCTTCAAGAATTCTATTGGTAATAATCTTGCTAATTCCTTTATAAATCACATTGCAGCACGAGATAGGTCTATAGTCAGTAACTATTCCGGGAGTAGAGACCTTTGGAATTAGAGCTAGAAACGTGTGATTGATCTCCTGAAGCAACCTACCAGATTGAAAAAAATCGATGATAGCAGCCGTAACATCACCTCCAACAATCGACCAAGATTTTCTAAAGAATTCCGACGTAAAACCATCGGGGCCCGGGGCCTTGTTCTCGTTGATAGAAAAAATAGCCGCTTTCACTTCTTCTGGAACAATTGGTCTACACATGGATTCTGCCACAATAGGATTCAAAGAGACCGAGAAGCAATCCTGATTGACTCGGGTATCCATACCCCCTTCTTTGCCCAAAAAATCACGGAAGTGATTAACCAATGCCGTAGCAACCTCGTCCCCATCATAACTATTACCAGCCGTATCTTTTATGAAGTTAATTTTATTGATATGGTTACGACATTTCACTACGTTATGGAAATAAGCGGTGTTAGAGTCCCCAGCCTCAAGCCACTTTTGCTTAGCTTTTTGTTTCAAAAATCTCTCCTCATCTATCGTAGCCTCCTTGTACTTCATTACACACACTGATTCAGCTTCTTTGAGATGCATATTGAAGGATCCGCATCCAACTTGCCTTGCAAATCGTCCAATTCTGACTTTAAATCAGCTACTTTTTTGTGCAAATTACCTTGTTTCCTAAGTAAAACTCGGAACGGGTGTTTGAGCCCTTTTAATTTCTTGGCAGGCAGGGATGGTTCGGCAGATGAACGAGTGATTAATACTGCAATAGGTATCTCGTTCGACTTGCACTTGCATTTGAGAAGTATATCCTTAGCTTTCTCTTGTCTGAGCCAGGATCACGAATTCCGGGCAGCAATCAACTTACAGAAAACTAAGAACAATGACTACGCCCCCTACGATGAAATCGATTCCTGCCACTACTTTTTGAGATCTTCATCTAAAAACTAAAAACTAAAAGAAAGGGGGATTGGGGAGGGACTACGGATTATGGGGGAATCCGAAGACTGCGTATAAAGGATTGTTTTTCCACGTGCATCAATCTGGGCTGCTTTTAGGAGCGATC